>NW_026775661.1:25000-27500 GCF_030987335.1 Cornus florida | reverse complement strand
GGAGGTCCCCCGAGTTAATTTTGCCCATTATGACTCCTCGCCCGCACGCTCGTGCACCCCGGCGTGCACGTGGGCATCGTTGGCTAAAAAATGAAGTTTGGAGTTTGGGTTTGAAAATTTTATGGGAGCTTCCTAGAAGCCTAAGAAGTGCTTTGCTCGAGACGGATTTCGATTTGGAGGTCCCCCGAGTTAATTTTGCCCATTATGACTCCTCGCCCGCACGCTTAAGCACCCCCGCGTGCACGTGGGCATTGTGTGCTAAAAAATGAAGTTTGGAGTTTGGGTTTGAAAATTTTATGGGAGCTTCCTAGAAGCCTAAGAAATGCTTTGCTCGAGACGGATTTCGATTTGGAGGTCCCCCGAGTTAAGTTTGCCCTTTATGACTCCTCGCCCGCATGCTCGTGCACACCGGCGTGCACGTGGGCATCGTATGCTAAAAAATGAAGTTTGGAGTTTGGGTTTGAAAATTTTACGGGAACTTCCTAGAAGCCTAAGAAATGCTTTGCTCGAGACGGATTTCGATTTGGAGGTCCGCCGTGTTAATTTTGCCAATTACGGCTCCTCGCCCGCACGCTCGTGCACCCCGACGTGCACACCGGCGCGCACGTGGGCATCGTATGCTAAAAAATGAAGTTTGGAGTTTGGGTTTGAAAATTTTACGGGAACTTCCTAGAAGCCTAAGAAATGCTTTGCTCGAGACGGATTTCGATTTGGAGGTCCCCCGAGTTAATTTTGCCCATTACGACTCCTCGCCCGCACGCTCGTGCACCCCGGCGTGCACGTGGGCATAGTATGCTAAAAAATGAAGTTTGGAGTTTGGGTTCGGAAATTTTATGGGAGCTTCCTAGAAGCCTAAGAACTGCTTTGCTCGAGACGGATTTTGATTTGGAGATCCCCCGAGTTAGTTTTGCCCATTATGACTCCTCCCCCGCACGCTCAAGCACCCCCGCGTGCACGGGGGCATCGTATGCTAAAAAATGAAGTTTGGAGTTTGGGTTTGGAAATTTTATGGGAGCTTCCTAGAAGCCTAAGAAGTGCTTTGCTCGAGACGGATTTCGATTTGGAGGTCCCCCGAGTTAATTTTGCCCATTATGACTCCTCGCCCGCACGCTTAAGCACCCCCGCGTGCACGTGGGCATTGTGTGCTAAAAAATGAAGTTTGGAGTTTGGGTTTGAAAATTTTACGGGAACTTCCTAGAAGCCTAAGAAATGCTTTGCTCGAGACGGATTTCGATTTGGAGGTCCCCCGAGTTAATTTTGCCCATTACGACTCCTCGCCCGCACGCTCGTGCACCCCGGCGTGCACGTGGGCATCGTATGCTAAAAAATGAAGTTTGGAGTTTGGGTTTGAAAATTTTATGGGAGCTTCCTAGAAGCTTAAGAAGTGTTTTGCTCGAGACGGATTTCGATTTGGAGGTCCCCCGAGTCAATGTTGCCCATTATGGCTCCTCTCCCGCATGCTCAAGCACCCCTGCGTGCACGTGGGCATTGTATGCTAAAAAATAAAGTTTGGAGTTTGGGTTTGGAAGTTTTATGGGAGCTTCCTTGAAGCTTAAGAAGTGTTTTGCTCGAGACGGATTTCGATTTGGAGGTCCCCCGAGTCAATGTTGCCCATTATGGCTCCTCGCCCGCACGCTCAAGCACCCCGGCGTGCACGTGGGCATTGTATGCTAAAAAATAAAGTTTGGAGTTTGGGTTTGGAAGTTTTATGGGAGCTTCCTAGAAGCTTAAGAAGTGTTTTGCTCGAGACGGATTTCGATTTGGAGGTCCCCCGAGTCAATGTTGCCCATTATGGCTCCTCTCCCGCATGCTCAAGCACCCCTGCGTGCACACCGGCGTGCACGTGGGCATTGTAGGCTAAAAAATGAAGTTTGGAGTTTGGGTTTGGAAATTTTATGGGAGCTTCCTTGAAGCCTAAGAAGTGTTTTGCTCGAAACGGAATTCGATTTGGAGGTCCCCCGAGTCAATTTTGCCCATTACGACTCCTCGCTCGCATGCAATATCTACTCCTGTCAGAGCTGTGGTTTTACTTAAGACTACTATAGGGGGGGGGGAGTTCTCAGCACCAAGAGCTGCAAGTAAGGCCATTGCTTGCTTTGCAGTCTCGATTGCTCTACTAGTGAATAGTAGATGTCTTGGTTAGCTTGGAACGAAAAAAAAAATTTTTTGGGGAAAAAAAAAAAAAAAAGTTTTTGTGAAAAAAAATTTTTCGAAAAAAAAAAAAAAAAAAAAAATTTTTTTGGATGCCTCGGTCTTCTATTTGTTTTGCTTGGGTAGATTAGGAAAAAAAAAAAAAAAAATTTTTTTGTTGGATGCCTCGGTCTTCATATTCTTTCTCGGCTATTTCGAAAAAAAAAAAAAAAAATTCCGGGAAAGAGAAAAAAAAAATTATTTTTTGTTGGTTGCCTCGGTCTTCATGTTCTTTCTCTGGTATATGGGAAAGAAAAAAAAAAAAAAAAAATTTTGGATGCCTCGGTCTTCTTGTTCTCGGTTGGATTTA